>NC_140536.1:733531-768531 GCF_057382185.1 Mchenga conophoros | reverse complement strand
TTTATTCTAGCAGTGACGACACATTATCAACTGTATCAATGTTTCTTTGGAATATACAAAGTTAACTTCTACAAATATGTAAAAGCACCGTGTCTGTCTGTGTGTAAGCAGGCTACAGGTGTTAGCACTAGAGATGGACCGATCCGATATTACGTATCGGTATCGGTCCGATACTGACCTAAATTACTGGATCGGATATCGGAGAAAAATAAAAAATGTAATCCGATCCATTAAATATCACGAAAGCACCTCACAAAACTTGCAACACGCCGTAACTCGCCTCAGAACGTCGGAGCAGTATGCATCACGTGATAGAGCAGCTGTGGCATGCGGGACCTGTCGGTGGTCTGGATAGCATGTGGAGCTTCGCTAGCAACCTGGCATTTCATCTCCGACAAAGTTATCCCCGAGAGAAGTAAAGCAAGTGTGTAAGTCCATCTCTGAATGTTTGTAAAGCATTCCCACGTTAAGCTTAACTAGCGACTGCCTCTCGCTCTCCGGCTGCTACTTCAATCGTGAAACTGCTAATGATCAGCTGATCGGCTTTTCTGTCGTGTCCGTGTCTCTTGTTTGTTTTTGGTCCACTTTGCGCCAGAAAGAGGAAACCAGCGGCTGAACAACAGCAGCACGTTTAAGCTTGATAAGCTGTTGTTAGAATTTATTTAATATTACTTTCTACACCAGGATCTTTTTCTACGTAGCTGACGGCTGGTAACTGTGCAGGGGCGGATCTAGCAAAGTTTAGCCAGGGGGGCCGATAGGGCATTAACTGGGAAAAGGGGGCACAAAGACATACTTTTCTTTCTTATTCTCATTTAAAATGTCTAGCTTTTAATAAATAATTATCTGACACCCAAAGTTTTAATTTGATGTAAAATGAATAGAAGTCAATTACTGTATATAGTGACTATTAAGTCTAATATATATACCCTAGTAAGCTATAGTACTTTTTACTTTGGGAAGGTACCATCTGTGCAGTCTGCAATTTTGTTGAAGAAAGATGTTGAATCTATTTAATATTTCTTGAAAAATAATTGATTTCTGTGCATTTTTTTTCACACTGCATCAAATTAAGGTTGATTACGTTGATTAAGCATCATGAGGTGGAGCGTGAGGGGTGGTTCCCTATTTTTTATTTATTTATTTTTGTTGTTGCTGGGAGTTGGAACCCTATTAGTTAGGTTGCTTAATATTTACGCTAAGTACTCTTTAAAATACCAGAATAGGGAGGATGGTGTAGGTCTAAGTTTATTAGATTGATCAGTATTGCTGAACTATGAAATATTTTTTTTGTATACAGGTATAACAGAATAGCTTTAGTGTAGTTGTTGTTTTAAACTTGAGTATGAACTTGCAGACTTGCAAAATGCAGCAAGATATTTTAAAAAACAGTTTTGTTGATTAAAAAACACTATATCGGATTCATATCGGTATCGGCAGATATCCAAATTTATGATATCGGTATCGGTATCGGACATAAAAAAGTGGTATCGTGCCATCTCTAGTTAGCACCCCTCTTACATCTTTATGCTGAAGAATGTGGAAGATTTCATTTAGTGTGGTAATAATCCCTTCCAGCTGATAAAAGCAGGAGTTGAGCTAACACAGTGCTAACACAGTGCTAACACAATGCTAACCCACACCTACAGCCAAATGGTGGTAGCTTATATTGGTGTTGAGTGATGTGCTGCACATGCACGGTGCTCACGTGTTGATGGGGGCTCAGTGCTGTAGATAATGTTTAGCATAAGGGGAATGTGAAATATTAGCATGTGATTTGTAGCCGATCCATCTCATCAATAACCCGACTGTCAGCAGTGTTGGGAAGGTTACTTTTAAAATGTATTCCATTACAGATTACAGAATACATGCCCCAAAATGTATTTTGTAACGTTACTCAATGAGAGTAACGTATTTTGAATACTTTGGATTACTTAATATATTATCATGCTGTTTACAACTACGTGAATGTGATTTATTACTGTTACTGAAGGTCCGCGGCTCCGAACCGTAGTAAAGGGACCTCTGGCTAATACGTCGGGCTCGTAGCTGAAAACTAGCTTTACTTTGTTGTCTGGGTCACTTTGCTAGCGAGAGACAGAGAGAGGCGTTGAAAGGCTGCTGCAACAGAACTTATTGTTTCAGAGGAAAACACGAACACGGTGTACAGTCGAGTCTTAATAGCTTACTTACAGCTGGGCTCGTCAGGCACTCTTCTTGGCTGCAGTGGTTATTATTATATTTACATGCTTCCAGCTCCCGTTTCTGCTCCGTGACAGCTCCTACTTTTCCTTTCTCTCCCTCCCGCACTCACAGACACATCACGGGTACGGCAGTCCATTCTCCCTGCAGCACGGACTACACCGCCCATCAGGCTGCATGCTTTAGGGCGATGCCTGTAGCATTCTGCCTGTTAGCTTAGCACAACAACAACAACAACAACAACAACAAAAAGGCCTCTCTCACCCAGGAAACACAGAGAGAGAGAGAGAGAGCGTCACCCTGTAACCATGGCAACCGTAACGCTGCCGCCTGGAACAACAGAACATACAGTGGAGCAAAAAAGTATTTAGTCAGCCACCGATTGTGCAAGTTCCCCCACCTAACATGATGACAGAGGTCAGTAATTTGCACCAGAGGTACACTTCAACTGTGAGAGACAGAATGTGAAAAAAAAATCCATGAATCCACATGGTAGGATTTGTAAAGAATTTATTCGTAAATCAGGGTGGAAAATAAGTATTTGGTCAATAACAAAAATACAACTCAATACTTTGTAACATAACCTTTGTTGGCAATAACAGAGGTCAAACGTTTACTATAGGTCTTTACCAGGTTTGCACACACAGTAGCTGGTATTTTGGCCCATTCCTCCATGCAGATCTTCTCGAGAGCAGTGATGTTTTGGGGCTGTCGCCGAGCAACACGGACTTTCAACTCCCGCCACAGATTTTCTATGGGGTTGAGGTCTGGAGACTGGCTAGGCCACTCCAGGACTTTCAAATGCTTCTTACGGAGCCACTCCTTTGTTGCCCGGGCGGTGTGTTTTGGATCATTGTCATGTTGGAAGACCCAGCCTCGTTTCATCTTCAAAGTTCTCACTGATGGAAGGAGGTTTTGGCTCAAAATCTCACGATACATGGCCCCATTCATTCTGTCCTTAACACGGATCAGTCGTCCTGTCCCCTTGGCAGAAAAACAGCCCCATAGCATGATGTTTCCACCCCCATGCTTCACAGTAGGTATGGTGTTCTTGGGATGCAACTCAGTATTCTTCTTCCTCCAAACACGACGAGTTGAGTTTATACCAAAAAGTTCTACTTTGGTTTCATCTGACCACATGACATTCTCCCAATCCTCTGCTGTATCATCCATGTGCTCTCTGGCAAACTTCAGACGGGCCTGGACATGCACTGGCTTCAGCAGCGGAACACGTCTGGCACTGCGGGATTTGATTCCCTGCCGTTGTAGTGTGTTACTGATGGTGACCTTTGTTACTTTGGTCCCAGCTCTCTGCAGGTCATTCACCAGGTCCCCCCGTGTGGTTCTGGGATCTTTGCTCACCGTTCTCATGATCATTTTGACCCCACGGGATGAGATCTTGCGTGGAGCCCCAGATCGAGGGAGATTATCAGTGGTCTTGTATGTCTTCCATTTTCTGATGATTGCTCCCACAGTTGATTTTTTCACACCAAGCTGCTTGCCTATTGTAGATTCACTCTTCCCAGTCTGGTGCAGGTCTACAATACTTTTCCTGGTGTCCTTCGAAAGCTCTTTGGTCTTGGCCATGGCGGAGTTTGGAGTCTGACTGTTTGAGGCTGTGGACAGGTGTCTTTTATACAGATGATGAGTTCAAACAGGTGCCATTCATACAGGTAACGAGTGGGGGACAGAAAAGCTTCTTACAGAAGACGTTACAGGTCTGTGAGAGCCAGAGATTTTCCTTGTTTGAGGTGACCAAATACTTATTTTCCACCCTGATTTACCAATAAATTCTTTACAAATCCTACCATGTGGATTCATGGATTTTTTTTTTCACATTCTGTCTCTCACAGTTGAAGTGTACCTCTGGTGCAAATTACTGACCTCTGTCATCATTTTAAGTGGGGGAACTTGCACAATCGGTGGCTGACTAAATACTTTTTTGCCCCACTGTACCTATCAAACAAAACCCAAACAGTCCTGACCCGCGACAAAATGAAACAGGAAAGTACCGCCGTGTAATCCATTTATTTCAACAAAGTAACTGTATTCTGAATACCACCTTTTTAAACGGTAACTGTAACAGAATACAGTTACTCATATTTTGTATTTTAAATGCGTAACGGCGGTGCATGTACTCCGTTACTCCCCAACACTGTCAGACGTTAGCTGTGCGGCTGGACCCTCGCTGTGTGGCGTCTGCAGAGATCAGCTGACAGTCTTTAACATTAGAAACCTAATAGAGTCGGTAATGCTGACAACAATGAAGCCAGTGGTGTTCATTGAGCTCCTCAGTGCGTCTGTTTGGAGTGAAGTGGCGGCTGGAAGCCATTGTCCACAGCTCCGCTGGATGTTTGTGTGCATGTGCTTGTGATTTTCCACGGTGTGTTAGTGCAGCTCGTGGATGTGCTCACTGCTTTGCTGTCCTGACATTCTTCTCATCTCCAGCTCCTTTATGAGGCTTTTTATTGTGTGAATGTATATTTTTATTGATGCTTATTGACACATAACGTGAATATGTCGAATGGAAAGACAGACTTGCATATTTATTTGTGAGTCTGAATGATCCACCCTCAGTTGAGTGGACGCTTCCCACAGTGATCCACTCTGAGTGTGACACAGAGTCCTGTGAGCTGAAGCGTCTGCGTTATGTTAGGACAACAGAGTCAAAGTCAAAGTCAACTTTATTTGTCGATTCTGCCACATGTACAGGACATACAGAGAATAGAAATTGCGTTACTCTCAATCCCTAGATAAATAGCAAATGAACATTTGAATATATTTAAATATAAAAGTGATTAAAAATGCAAGTTAAATAATTAAAAAGTAAAAATTTAAATAAATACAATTTTACATATAACAAGAAAGCTATACAATATACAATATAATGGGTAAGTGACATTGAGTGTAAACCAGGCAGAGTAGTGCAAATAGGCAAATAGTGCAAATGGAGATTTAGTAGTGTACGGTAAGAGAAAGTGTAACAACAAAGTCTTATGAGGTAGTGGCAGTCCAATGCTCCACAAAGTGACTGGTAACTGGTGCAGGCCAGTGAGTGCGTCAGAGAGTGTGTGTGTGTGTGTGTGTGTGTGTGTGTGTGTGTGTGTGTGTGTGTGTGTGTGTGTGTGTGTGTGTGTGTGTGTGTGTGACAGAGTTCAGTGAGACCATGGAGGAGAGAGGGGAGAGGGGGCAGAATCGGGAGGGAGTTTAGCTTCCTTCAGCCTGCTGGTCCTGGCCTGGAGACTCCGCAGTCTCCTCCCCGACGGCAGCAGCTTGAAGAAGCTTTGCATTGGGTGCGTGGGATCAGCCGCTATGCAAAGGGCTTTTTTAGTGAGACGGGTGCTGTAAATGTCCTGGAGGGAGGGGAGAGAGACACCAATGATCCTCTCTGCAGCCCTCACTATGCGTTGGAGGGTTCTATGACAGGACGCATTGCAGGCTCCAAACCACACAGTGATGCAGCTCGACAGGATGCTCTCGATGGTGCCTCTGTAGAAAGTGTACATGATGGGGGCTGGTGCTCCTGCTCTTCTTAGTTTGCGGAGAAAGAAGAGACGCTGCTGTGATGTTAGGACAACAGAGTTGGGTGGAGGTGGGTCTGTGGGCTGCCATGGCTAACACCGTCCATTAATGCAGTGCATGTAACCTCATTACAAGCTGATACACTGAAGCGGACACGTGCTGTTAGCAGCACCCGAGTACCTCGCTGGTCTCCTCAGTGAAGCCAGACCTGGACCCAGGCTCCACGTGGACTCTGATCAGGCTCCTCTAACCGAGTGCTCACAGGGCCTCTGATCAGCTGGTGATGTTGGGTGAAGCCCTGCTAGGACTTTGGCCACAGTCTGCTATTAATGTGCTCGATCAATCATTTGAATCCCCTCTGTGAAGCTCACTCTCTGGACTTTGTACTCAAAGTGTGACTTTGCAAATGAAGATTAATAACGTTTGTGTTCAGCCACCTTAAAGCCAACCACAGAGTGAAGGGAGCTGCCGAAGACGTCAGGAGACGCGGCTGAGTGTGTTTAGATTCTGTTCTACTGTCACACCAGCTGCAAGCCGAGAGATTAAAACCATTGAAACATTTCAAACATGTCCTGTAGTCATTTGTTGTGTCACATAGCTCTGCTGGCTGACGGCTTCACGACTGTGTTTATTAGGGGTGCAACGATACACAAAATTCACGGTTCGGTTCGGTTCGATACTTTGGTGTCACGGTTCGATATTTTTTCGATACAAAAAAAATGTTCATGCCTTTTTAATTTGTCATTTATTAAAATTATAAATATATATTTTAACTCAAAAGTACAGTTTTTAAATTTAACCCTGACCCTTGTGCGTGTTTTTTATTTTGACAGCGAATGCGCACCTGCGGACCACTTATGTGCAGCCCTGGTTATTTAGCTCGTCATATTGCAGCCACAGAAATTCTTTTGTCCATGAAACCATAAAGCTGCACTTTCTTTTTGCCTTATAGTCTGATTTGTCATAACTTCTCCTGCTGCTTTTACACATGCACTCACATAAGCTCAGCGATTCTCTGCGCGATCAACCTCTCACATGTTTAAGCTTGCTGCAGGAGATTTCACTTGTCATGTTTGCATAGTAAGCTAACGATTAATAAGACGATGTCAGAGGAATTGGTGCACAAATTATCATCACTCACAGATCAGTGCTGTCGCTCTCTATACACAGTTCGCACGATTGCAAAGTGAAAGCAAAAAACAAGCGCAAATTCAAACGCGACTTCAATATGTCACATATTGACAGTGGCTCACCGATGCCAATGACATAATTACCCAGCTACATTTCTGAAAGAATGCAAAAGCATTGACATATATTTTTCCTACAATAGCCCGACGGGCAGGGAAGAGAGAGATTTTGGTAGCCCGACTGAAAAAATCGCTAGCCCCGGGACGTCGGGCTAGCGATATTGCAAGCCCTGTATCTGATTGAGGAATCACTCATCTTTGGAAAAGAGAGTTTATTACAGAGAAATGTCTCTTTCCAAAATAAAAGCTATACTATCCGCTTCTTCTGGGCTATATTCTCAGCAGCATATTAAACAGCTGTCTAAATGACTCGGCTAAAGTTCGTAGCATGCATGCTTGCTTTTTTTTGTCTGCTTCCACTTGTCTTTGCACTAGGATGATGTCGGCGTAAATGTGCAGTCATATTCGTTGTGTTCCCACTAGTGCTTTCAGGTTAATCTCGTTGAAATGACCTTAACGCCACAACACGGCAAATCTCCGTTAACGAGCTACCGCCATCGCCCCGTGCATGGGGCTAGACGGCCAACACGTTAACGAGCTAACTGCGCTAACACACTAGTTCACACCCATGTAATTGAGCATTGCGTGGCACATCCAACATACTGTTTTACTTTAGTCCATGACTCGCTTACCTTCAGGGTCATACGTCACATGAAAACCAAAATAATTCCAAACGCCAGATCTGAATGAGGGTGGGGGAGGTCCATGTTGCAAGGAGAGCTTAACTTCTGTCTCGCTAGCTTGCCCTGTGCTCTTCCTCCTGACTATGCTCTGTGTGGAGTGCTCAGTGGATCTGCGCTCGACAGTGCAGCCTAGGCGGAGTAGTCGAACACAGATTCACTGAGCGCTCAACACAGACAGCATCGTCAGAAGGAAAGTTGATAAAATAAATTAAAAATGTTGTATTGTTCGATACATATGCGTACCGAACCGAAAGCACTGTATCGAACGGTTCAATATCGATACGAATATCGTTGCACCCCTAGTGTTTATGTGCCAGGAACTGTCTTCTGTGTTTGCTTCAGGCAATGCTGGATGTAGCTGCCAATGAAGGCTGGCTCGTCACAGCCATCAGCATCTGCAATCTTGTGCAAATGATCGTCCAGGGCCGCTGGCTGCACGACTCCTCCTTACTGACGCTCCCACACGTAGAACAGCAACACCTCGGCCTGTTCAGGTAAATCGTCGTTCTGCTCGCTGTGCAGCGTGTCCTGCTTCGGTATTTTGGGAACGAATCCTTCATCTCAAGTAAAAAAGCCTTTAATCATCCTAATGTGTGACTGTGAGTATAGTTAAGGATTCAGTGTTGTTTCACAGTTAGAAGCTGAGAGTGAAGATTAGGTCGAGTTTAGGGACAGAGTCAGAGAGGCCAGGCTTGGGCCTGTGCAGGGACGGGGTAGTGGACATATTGGACAAAGGATGTTGAAGGTGGAGCTTGCAGGCAGGAGGGAAAGAGGAAGAGCACAGAGAAGCTCCGTGGACGGGGTGAAGGAGGATGCTGGGGACAGGGCGAGGCGGAGGGGGTGATGTACCTGTAGCCTGAAGCTGTTCCCACCTTCAGGTGTAAGTCTCAGTAACACTGTGCAGTCACTCAGGTACAAACACGAAGCCTGCATTTGGACACTTGTGTCCTTTTAATGGTAAGAGCCAACCTTGTCTCTGATGCCTCCTGTTTTAGGAACAGGGGAAACAGGAAGGGGCAGGGAGGTTTGAACGAGCCGATCGAAGGACTTCCTGAGCTGATCGCTGCCTGTAATGGAAATGAAAGCGTCTTCTCTGCTATGGTGGCCCGACAGCTTCATCCGAGTCACACTGCTCAGGTAAGGCTGCAGAAATGATTCGTCTAAATGTGCAAATGGAAGCAGCCAGTCTGGATTTGCTGCAGAGATGATGGAACAATCTAAGCATGGCTGTGCCCCGCGTGGTCCATGCAGATCACACACAGCAGTGTCACAGCGATACGCCAGGATCCCCGATCACAGCTCCAGTTTAAGTGCTAATTGCAGCAGTAATGAGAGTGTCCGGGCACGGCAGCAGGCCCTGCAGCTTCACCCAATCGCCGTCTCTGCTGCCCCCACCCTCGCCACGTTTACCCCCAGCTCCCCGCCGGCCTGCAGTGTGGCGGCCTCTCTAATTAAATAATTAGATGTGCAGCAGCGTTCCTGTCTGACTGTCTCAGGAAGAGTAATCCTCACATAAATAGCTTTTCCCCTCCGTGCCCCCCCAGTCAGACGGCCGCACAGCCTCCTAGCTCTGCTTTGTTTTCATCCCTCTGTCTGCGTTTGTCCTCTGCCTCCCTCCTGGCAGCTTCTTTGGGTTGAAGCAGCTGTCCTGCAAGCAGCTAACGAGGCCCGCCGCAGCCTCGGCGTCACAACTCGCCATTTTATTTCTAAGCTTCGCTTTCACACGTCTGCAGCTTTGACTGGACTCATGCTGCAAACAACAGGTGATTTCCTGTCCGCTAAAACATATATCAGTGTAGATAACATCCAATCATTTCCACTGCTGGCTAACATGTGACTCCACTGTACAGCCTGTCAAGCTTCTCACCAGCTCTTCCAATGAGGTTCGAACACAGCTGTGTCACAATGAGTGTGTGTGATCGTGTGTCCGTTAGCTCTGATAAAGTGCTGCAGATTCAGGATGCCCTGTGTGTTACACAAACAGCTTGTGTTCATGGTAAATCCAACGTTCCTCAGGCGTGGTCGTTCCTGAGCCATCTCCCAGTGCTGGAAGTTGAGATGAGCATGAAGGGCTGGTGGGAGGAGAGCCAGGAGCAGACGGAGCGTCCCATCCCTGCAGCAGGAGCTAACCTCAGGAAGGAGAGCAGCTGGCTGGACGTCCACGCTGACCAGGAGTATGTTCTGCAGGTGTCACTGAGACGCCTCAATCTGGGACAGCAGAGGGTCAGTATCCACAATATTCTCTAACAGGCGGCTGCTCCCAGTTTGAACACAGTGGCTTATTTAGCAGCTGAGCAGACGCTGACCCCAGAGGCTGCTGGGACGAGCTTTAGCTAATAGTTCATGTAGTGCTCAGTACAAGCCTGCAGAGAGCAGCAAACTCGGCCTGCACAGAGTGATGACAGTCGGACTTTCAACAGTCACATATTGAATGTGTAGCTCGTGAGTAATGAAGTGAGATGCATGTTGTCAGCCTCACCTGTCGTCACGCTCACACCTCAGACGTTACAGCGGGGCTGGGCGGACCCCTCCGTCGAGGAGACGTTAGGAGAAACACAAAGTTTCCTCTCCGAGCTCTGACACCAGAAACATGTCGTCTCAGCGTGTTCTGGAGGTTAAATCCACAAAACACAAGAACAATATAAAATCCAGTCAAGCATAGAAATATACCAGCACTGCTCAATGAGGCTGAAGAAACCAGACCACACAGTGACTCTGCTCTCTACAGGAAGTGAAGCATAGAGTCTGATTGGATGCTTTGTAAATCAAACTGAATTAAACTGGTGGTGCATGCTAGACGTGAGGTCATGCAGTGTTTCCTACCTGCCACGTTAAGGCAGCCCTGTTTTAATAATAGCATCCAACATGTGAAACTCCCCAAACTTCAGAGTGTGCACGATGTGTGTTGTTCCAGAGGAGGCAGGACAGCAAGGCCCAAGCTCCCAGGTTCCCCAAGGCCAAGGATGAGGGCTGGTTCCTCGTGCTGGGGGAGGTGGATCGCAGGGAGCTGCTGGCTGTGAAACGGCTGGGATACGTGCGTAACCACACGGCCGTGTCCATGGCCTTCTACACCCCGGAGAGGACCGGAAAGTAAGTCTGGTCTCCCACACACTGAGCGCACTGGTCTGTAGGCAGAACGTGAAATACTGTGACATTTATGTAGCACGTTACGACGTGCCTGCAGGCTGTCAATGCGATGCACCAGTCATGCCGATCAGTCCTCGGGCGCAGCGTGGACTGTGGAGGGATTAGTGGTGGTAAAATGGAAATTACACTGTTGCGTGAGTCCAGCAGCTCACTGCTGATTGGCTCCTCTGTGCCAGATCACTGGCCTGCGCAGTGTCTCAGCTTCTCCTCATTATCTTTTTAAAAGTTTATGTAGAAGCAAAGAAATGAACGTGAACACAGTTTCCACTCTGTCGCTGTCTCAGGTGATTTTCAGGCCTGTTTTTCCTCCTCTCAGGTGTATTTACACGCTGTACCTGATGAGTGACAGCTACCTGGGTCTGGACCAGCAGTATGATGTTCACCTGAACGTAACGCCTGCCAGCATCGCTGCACAGGTCAACAGCGAGGTCTCACATTCGGATCTGTCCCTGGGCTGAGGAAGTACCTCTGTGTCACGTCGGCGACGTCTGTCAGCCACCGCTTTGCTGACCTCGGAAGTGACGTCGTTTCTTTCTCATGCGGTGTGGCTGTGCTCACTGTGGTGCACCGGTGCCAAGGACCGCCTCATTCTCATTCATTTAACTTTTAATTGGCAACATCCAACAAGAGTCTGCTGCTGCGCCGTTCTTGATTGGCCGGATCTTTGTGTGTGGTGTCAGATATATAAGCATGGCGGCACACGTTCGAACAGCAGCTGTGTAGCTGTGAAATGTAGCTCTGTGCCTGATTTGTAGAGAACATCGTACAGATTATGCCAAAGCACATCACCGAACACAAACAGGTTGCTGTCGTGTTTGGGAGGTTGTGGGCTGACAGTAACACAAAGCTGTGTTAAAGGTGAGCACGCTGTGGAGCTTCAGCTCAACAACAGGATCATACATTTCCCTGACTCCGTGCCTGTGTGGATGTGGAAACGCAGTGTGACAAACCTTCTGTGGCCTCGTGTTGGAGCAGCAGCCAGTGTGGGTGAGAGATTTCTGTGAAGGGCAGAAAATGTGCAAATCGTTTTGGATCAGATGTGGAAACAGAAGTGTTTGTTTGGATGAAGTGCTTTGAGTTCAGGTGTGTGAACAAAGCTTCCTCCTCCCTCACCGCTGCATGCTTCAGAGGCCCTGAGCCTAACGCTGCTGTGTCTGTGGCCTTTGTGTGGATGTGTATGAACCCCGTGAGCAGCACTGTGCCGCCAATCATTAAAGAATTTACATTTGGTTTTGAATAAAGTGTTTTGTGTGGCTTCAAATTGTAATTGTGCGTTTTTCATTTCATTCACTTGTTTATTTGGAGTTTTCGTTCTCAGTGATTGCTTACAGCTCAGTCATGTCTGATGTGCTGTGAACACCATGCATACACTGTGTAAAAGTCTATTTAGGTTCAGTCAGTGACACCACAGAAAAACATGAACTGACCTCGTGCTGGAATAAAACATGGAGGCTGCAGCAGTGCCGAGTGAAGCAGGTGACGGTGGGCGGGTCTGAGCCAAGACTGCAGACCAGGAGACATCCATACAGAGCACACTGTCCACTCTGTCCACACTGTCCACCGCAGAGCTGCTGGCAGCAGGAACCACGCTGGATGAAAGATAAACATGAACATGCAGGTTCAAATGAGCTCGTGCTCGGTTTCCTTTGTTAGGCCAAAAGTTTGAAGGCTTTTTCTTTTGGGTGTTTCACACTCAGTTATTGAAATAATATTTCACTGTAAATTCATGAAAAGCAAGTGAGTGTGTCAACATATAGAATATGCCCCTAATATGATCCTGATTCTAATCCTGGTTTAAATCCTCAGACCAGCTGAAGTAAGGAAAACATCATGTGTGGGGCATCAACAGAGACCCAGCAGGAAGAAGCTCCAAACGGCTCCAAATCACAACAGCCAGCGCCTCCAGGCAGGGGCGTGATTCCAGGGGCATGGGGGGGTATGACCCCCCCCCCCCCCCCCCCCAATAATCAGACCCAACCAATATACTCCCCCCCCCAATAAAATTATGTATTATCTTGCATAAATAGGGTGTTGATTTTCTTTACTCGTTTCTGGTATTACCAGCAAAACAGTTGCATGTTTAATCATCTGGGAATCGACCCACATATTTATTTATTTAAATAAATAAATTTATTTATTTATTTAAATAAATAAATAAATTTATTTATTTAAATAAATAAATAAATCTGGGTCAGGACCCCCAATGTTCAGCACAAAGTTACACGATGCCTGCAGGCGCTTTGTATTGGAAGCTAGACCCCACAGTAATACATAAAATAATAATTTTAAAAAGTTTCCGGTATTTGAAGCTGTTAAAATTGAAACGTGTTGCCTGTCAAACAGACGCTTTCTATAAAAACAAGCGGTCTAAAGCAGCCTCGCTTTACGCTCCGCTCAAGCAAAACATTTATGAGGTTGTGTGGTGGGAACTTTGCCCGAGGCCGTGGAGCCTTTTCAGCCCAGAGGAGCACAGAACCACGAGGTTCCACACAGAACCACGAGGTTCCGCACAGACCGACTGCAGGACATGACGGCCGTCAGCTTTGTGCCTCGGGTCTCCGGGTTAGCAGTGATCCCTGTGAGGGCCGCCGATGACGATGAAAAGTACCAATAAAGTGCGTCATCTTTACACGTAACAGATAAATAAATTCCACGTGGGGATTCCGCGCACACATGTCGGTGCTGCTGCGGATTTGTCAGGTGGTTTAAACACTAACGCTCGCCGTGGCCCGGTGTGGACCTGCACTGTAGTGACTGCTCTGTGTTCTAGTAGCTCTCGTTTAGCATTAAGGTTTGATAACATGCACATTCCTGGATAATGTGACGCACAGTTTGCGCTCAGTGGTGCGTTCCCGGCAGAGAATCCACGCCACTCTTAACAGTCTGTAAATGAAAGCAGCCGTAAAAACGGGGCGCTTCCACCGGATTACGTGTCAGCTCCCACGGTGAAAAGAGCCACTTTGGCCACGCAGAAAACTGACTTTACCATCAGCCCAGCTCGCTGAGACATTAATCTCGCCTCGCAGTCCACGCCTCTGATCTTTTCACAATGCTCTGCGTGTTTCTGTCCCGGCTGGCAATTTTCCACACACGCAGTTTAATTACCAGCAAGTTTGGAGCAGAAGCGAAGGTTAAACCAGCGTCAACCGTTCCGTGTGCCTCCGGCATCCGGGATGATTTTCTCACTGCAGGCAGGAACCGCTGCAACACACACACACACACACACACACACACACAGAGTGATGTGTGGCTCGTCAGCGGGGTTTAAGCCTCCTGTCGTGTGCTGAGATATTCTGGTGACAGTTTACAGGAAAATGTGAAGACTTGCTTCTTTTCTGCTCGTGGCGTGATCGTGTCCCGTTCGTGGGACAGCAGACAGCTGCAGAATGAAACTATAAGGTTTTCAGGACGAAGCCGAAGTTACAACAATGTGCAAGAAGTTACAGCAAAACCCACGTGCGTGATGCTCCAATAGCACATTTCTTTTGTCCACTCACGGTGAGACAAACACACGGCCTGGATATTTGCTTTGAAACTGTTTGTTCATTATTCCCACAGAGGACGTGACCGTATCACTGACACACAATGGCTCGTGTCTCTGCTGAGGTGAAACGACTTCTACAATTTCCACGTTTAGAAATCCTCGTATTCAAAGTATTTCTGTGCTGAGAAAACAAAACAAAGAAGCATCACTGTCCCCGAGCTGGCTTTGAAATCCCTCAAATCGCCAAGTAGACCACAGAGGGGTGTAGATGTGGCCTGTGGCGATAACAAACAAAATAAATAAATACAAAATAAATAAATACATACATACATACAAATGAATGAATGAGCAGATAAATGAATAAAATATGAATATAAAAAGATGAAAACCCAAAAGACAAGATGCAATAAAGGAGAAGCTCTCACTGTCGCTGTTAGAAAACTTTTTAAGCAACATTTTCTTCTGTTTTTTTTGTAGATAATAAATATTTTAATAAAGTGTATGTATATATGTGTGTATATATACACGGTTGACATGACGGTTTTAATGCTGTTTCTGAGGAATCGTTGGAGCCTCCTCAGGACAGAGGTGAATGTGTTCAGTAGCCAATCTCCTTCCTCCTGGAGGCCTCGGTACATAGACTAACCAATAGGTATGCGAGCAGTCGTCCAATAGCAGCAGGCCTTCGTGCCCGCGGCACAGAGCAGGCTGTGGATGCGCCACCAGAAAATCACACGGGATGGAGGATGCGCGCGTGCGGAGCTTCTTGGAGACCGTGTGAAAACCAACAGGTTAGAAAGTGAGGTGAGCAGGAACAGCTGTCAGTGTTCTAGCCACTCGTGGAGCTGTTACACGCAGACTGATCGCGCCTGTGAATAAAATAAATTGTTTTTCATTATTATTTTGACCCTTGCAGGGCCTTCTGTGTGCGGCGGTCCGAGGTCTCAGTGTGATGCGTCTGAGCTTCCAGCTTTGAGCCTCACGCGGCCAGGAGTAACCGGGACCCGTCCACGTCAGCCCCGAAGCACCTGGAGGTATGGGCGGGAGTGCACGCGCCAGCTGCAGCTGTGACGTTTAGGCCGCGCGGAGGGAGACGTCTGCTTTGCTATGAGCGTGGATCGGCGCTGACGCAGAAACATGAAGGAGAAGTCGAAAAACGCGGCCCGGACGCGCCGGGAGAAGGAAAACAGTGAGTTTTATGAACTGGCCAAACTGCTGCCGCTGCCCTCCGCCATCACCTCCCAGCTGGACAAAGCCTCGATCATCCGGCTCACAACGAGCTACCTGAAGATGAGAGTGGTCTTCCCCGAAGGTGGGTGCGCTGCCCTTAAATACTGATGAAGAGAATCATACTAATAATAATCACAGCACGATCAATACAACTTGTGTTTAAAACAGTTGCGTGGCTTTGTTAACGACACGAGCCTCTCTTTATTCTGTTTGGTCCGTGAACGTTTAACAATAACAAGAAGCACACTTTCTCCGTGCGTGTGTGTTTTTATTTAATATTTACATTTCTAATATTTTTAAATTAAACTTTACTTTTTAAATCTGTTCAGAAAGCAAACGTTACATTCCACAGCACAGTGGAGCTTTTTCCTGTGAGTAAATATCCTGCTTTATCTAACAGCTCTGCACAGATCGCTGTGGTGAAATAAACACGGCCTCCAGGCTTTTACTCGCGTGTTTCTATATATATTCTTGGCGCTTTGATTTTTCAGGAATTCTGATGCTGCTGACTTTTTAATATTCTGATCAAGAAAAATAGAATTTAGTGGAAACGAAATCGAGATTGTGGGGTCTCCGTGGGGTCCCTGTCGGGCCTGGCAGACATCAGTGGCCGGTGTGGATGGAGCTGATTGGAACATGACCACCGTCGGTTTGTTACAAACTGGGAGGCACTGGTTTCACATAATGCAAAATAACGTCCAACTGGACTTTGCTTCAAACTGCTTCCACGATCACGCATTCGCTGGAAATGGATCTTTATTGAATATAAATATGAGCAGAATCACTGTGGAAAGCGGGACGGTCGTGGGATGTATTCAAAGCAAAAACACAGACAGTGATGTAGTTCAGGACTGTCGGTAACCGTGACTCTATGAAGGTCCAGATTCAAGGGAAAATATCTAATCGATGCAAAA
The DNA here is from genome assembly GCF_057382185.1 of Mchenga conophoros. Lineage (NCBI taxonomy): Eukaryota > Metazoa > Chordata > Actinopteri > Cichliformes > Cichlidae > Mchenga > Mchenga conophoros. The sequence goes on along the minus strand of NC_140536.1, from coordinate 752,102 downwards.
GCTCAGCTGGACGGAAGAACGTCATAAAACACATCCGTCACTTCCGTTTGATGACAGTGACGAACACGCTGGTCCTGCTCCTCAGTCTGCTTCAGGTCTGATGGTTATGAAGACACCAGCAGATGAGCTCCATCAGTGAGTCCGTGGGACTCTGTCACCTGGAAGAACACGAATGAATGAATCAACATAGAGGCATCACGCAGAACTACCGTGGACCCCGTGGACCAGACCGTGGCATAAAAAGGTCGCCACAGTATAGCAGAGCCAGAGTTGTCCTCCTTCCAGAGTCTCAGTTTTTCTAAGGCCACACGCACCGCACATGAATAACCGTGTGGCACAGTCACCCCCATCCTGCACGCGTGGAGGATGTCTGCGTGTCTCCATATTGAGGAAATGAACTCGTGTTTTTACTGTTTCCATTTAATTAGCTCGTGTATGAGCTTTAAAAACGCGTCAAATAAAGAAAAGCATGACGGGAAAAATGTTCCTGCTTTTTTCTAACCGCCTCGTCAGCGCGTGGCTCAGTGTCCAAATATTATTCATTAGATTTTTAAAACATTCCTGCTGAAGATTTTCATTATTCCAGTTTGTGTACTCGGCACTAATTGGCTGATTTCACATTAAAGCTTCATGCAGTGCAACCAAACTGTGCTCATAATGTTTGTCTCTGTTTAACTGTTCAACATGAAATTATTATTTTACGTTCTTAATGTCACCAGTGTGAGACGCTCATATTTTTAAATGTATTATAATAATATATTTTTAATGTAATTATGTCTTTACTCGATTTTTATTTAAATATTATATATATTTAACATATATAATATATTTATGTTAAATAAATATATATATAATTATTTAAATATTATATATATAATTATTTAACATAAATATATATAATATATTTAACATAAATATATTATATAAATATATATATATTTATATAATATATTTATGTTAAATATATATAATATATTTAACATTTAACATAGGGCAGCACGGTGGCACGGTGGTTAGCACTGTTGCCGCACAGCAAGAAGGTCCTGAGTTCAATTCCACCATCAGGCCGGGGTCTTTCTGTGTGGAGTTTGCATGTTCTCCCCGTGTTTGCGTGGGTTCTCTCCGGGTACTCCGGCTTCCTCCCACCGTCCAAAGACATGCAGCTTGTGGGGATAGGTTAATCGGATAATCCAAATTGCCACTAGGTGTGAATGTGAGAGTGTGAATGGTTGTCTGTCCCTGTGTGTTGGCCCTGCGACAGACTGGCGACCTGTCTAGGGTGTACCCCGCCTCTCGCCCTATGACAGCTGGGATAGGCTCCAGTGTCCCCCGCGACCCTGAAAAGGATAAGCGAATGGATGGATATTTAACATAAATATATTATATATATATATTTATAATACATTTATATAATATAATATATTTAACATAAATATATATATATAATATATTATAAATATATTATATATATATTTATGTTAAATATATTATATTATATAAATGTATTATAAATATATATAATATATTTAACATAAATATATTATATATATTTATGTTAAATATATATAATATATTTATATAATAATATATTTAATATAATATATTTATGTTAAATATAGATCGTGTATAAAACAAGCAGCTGTTCGTGTATTTATATATAGACGGTAAATATTTGTATTGTTGCCGATAAATCTGTTTGTTTGTTTTTTAAGGTGAAATGTAAAAAGCTAGCGCGTGAGAGGGACAATTATAATAATACAAAATATCCTGATCTCTGGGTCACGGTTCGTGGGTTGATCCGCAGAGCGCACTCCACGCTGACAGGCCTGTTGTGGAGTCTGCGCCTCGGTGATGGTGGCGTTACAGTGGCGTCCCCACGATATCAGGAAGCTGTCCGTGGAAATATTTTACAATAACCCCGGGTCAGTTTCTTGTGTCCGTTTCTTCCGAACAATCAGAATTCATATTTCTGTTTCTGTGGCCGTGACGTGACGACCATCCGGGCCTGCAGCGGCGTCCCTCCGCGTGATTGTTTTTGCTGAACGCCGTAAATCATCTCAGTGTTTTTATTGAGTTTCCGTGGAAGTTGATATTTCGGTCTGTGCACTGGGTTTATTTGATTGTGTGTAGTCACGCAAACGTGAAGCGGCTCCGGTCGCTGCACGCCGTCTGTTTGCTCTGCAGAGCGGGCTTTGCGTGTAAACGCGCCCCGCTGCCGCAGCTGGGCGCGTCGGGGCCTGCGAGGCTCGCCGGGCCCTGCGCGCTTCTGTCTGCGCGCTTCTGTCCGCGTTTGAGGGGCTCGTGGAAGTATTTTCCCGATTCTTCACTTATTTTTGGCTTCGCTGTATTTTTAGCGCTGCGGGCAACAAACTCCAGACTTCACACTGACTTTAAACTGGGCAGATTTAAGGAACATTTGGAGTCCCGTTTAATTCCAGAGATGCCTTCGCTTTCCGCAGAATTAGCAGTTCACTTATGGAAGTAAAGACTCCTGTTTGTCCGGATATATCTTGTATTGTCAGACCCTGCTCGCTGTTGATCGGAGCTACAGGACGATCATGGAAAAGCCGTTTATAGGGCGCAGATTTGGTTGTTGTCAGTGTTCCCAAACCACTCGTACTAAGACTGTGATGAGTTGTGTTATTTATCTGGAACAAAGAACAAACTACGCGGTTTTTTACACTTACCTGTTTTGGTTGATCCGCAGGCCTGGGGGAGTCCTGGGGGCACGTTAGCCGCAGCAGCTCTCTGGATGGGCTCAGCCAGGAACTAGGCTCCCATCTCTTACAGGTACTCACTGCTATCAGTACTGGTGCTTAAAAGGCAACTGCATGTGCACTTTATTATCATCATTGTTCAGCCTGGCAATGCAGCTTTGTTGGAGGTTTGGTAGCTGCTGCCACATGCCTCCTGCTGCCTTCATTCTTGTGCTTTCAGTGTGAAATGAGCTGAACACATTCGTGGTCACGCACAGAGCCTGCAGCCTCTCGCATCAGCCGCAGCACAATGGAGCCGGGCTGTGTGCCGGCTGCAGGCTGAACGAAGCAGAGGTTAGCTAGCCTCGATCAGTCATCATGACAACGGAGGAAACACTTGAACAGTGCTGGGCCTACACATGAGAACCAGCACAGCAGCAATAGTAGTTATTCCTGACACGCGTGCAGTGTTTCCTCTTTGTTCCATACGTTTTTAGGTGAACAGCTGAGCAGCATCTAATGCAGAAAATACTGGAAAATCTAACAGTAACATAAGGAAACAGGGAAGGGTTTTCCAAAGGCAGCTTCCATCATGACCACACAGCAGAATCAATAGTTTTAAAAACATTTGAACACAGAGTCAACAGGTACATCGATTCTCATTACGCTGCATGAGTTTGAGCTGGAGGGACTTCATGATGCTGAGGTTTTAATAACCACGTGTAGGTTTCCAGGCACGCTAGTCTCCAGTTTAATCCCGGGAACATGTCACGTTAGGTTCAGGCAAACCAAACGAGCTAACGAGCCTGCTAACACAGACCGGAGCAAAAACATATGCAGAATTTCTTTTTCCAGAGTGCAAGGAGGCCATGTTCTCCTCGTGCATGAAGCCGTCTTTGTCTCTAACAAGTCAAATCTGCACAGCACAGACAGCAAAGGCACGGAGCTGAATGCAGCCACAGCCAAGTTCCATCAAAGAAGGGAAACAGTCTGACTCCACCGTCGTAATTGGCCCTAAATGTGCAGATACACAGAAACAGATGATAACACAGATGCAACTAAAAAGAGAAGCAGCTTTGTACCTGTGCAATAACGCCTTTTCTACCCTGTACCGTTTCTTCCAGACGTTAGATGGCTTCATTTTTGTGGTTGCTCCTGATGGGAAAATCATGTACATATCAGAAACAGCGTCAGTGCACTTGGGCCTGTCACAGGTTGGTCTGACACACCCGATGTGGTCGCTTCCTCCGGGCCTGATATGTCATAGCTGTGAGCTGAATGTTCATTTCAACAGGTAGAGTTGACAGGAAACAGCATCTACGAGTACATCCACCCAGCAGACCACGATGAAATGATAGCTGTCCTCACAGCGCACCAGCCTTACCACTCCCACTTTGTCCAAGGTAATCAGCCATCTACACGTGTGCTTCTGTGTACGGCATCACTATGCAGCACAGCTCATGTGAGTTTTTATGTCTCTGCAGAATATGAGATGGAGCGCTCCTTCTTTCTCAGAATGAAGTGCGTCCTTGCTAAAAGAAATGCTGGTCTTACCTGTGGAGGCTACAAGGTAACAGAGTGGTCTGAACACACGCTGCCCTCATCAGCCACACAAAATCAAACTTTCAGAGATGAGAGGAAATGATGTGCACTCACACTCGAGGTCAAACAGACGTGCAGTTTTTAGGAGCACACAAGTGTTCAGTGAAGGACAATGACATGCATATATGTACGTATAGCTCTGGAAGATAAACCACCACGTATCCCAGGACGGTCCAACCCTGCAGTAACCGCCGCGCTGAAGCGGCTGACTTACTCAGAGCTCCAGCTCAAACTGTGTGCAGTCGTCTCCATGTGCACCGGGGTTGTCAGGATTTCCTTTTTTATGTATAAATATGGGTCGAGAGTTGCAGCGTAACACGTCTGCTGGCCAGCAAGTCGTACTGACTGCAGCGTGCTGCTGTGGCAGCAACAGCATCCACGTCATGTTGACCTCTGTCCAGTGTTCTCGTCTCACAGGAAAGTCTAACAGACTGAAACACGGGTTCAAAGTGAAAGAGCACAACCCTGACATCAGGTCTGGGCCTCAACTCATCAAACGTACCCTCCTGCGTGACTGATGTTGTTACCTGCTGTGTCCGCTTGGCCCAGGTGATCCACTGCAGCGGCTACCTGAAGATTCGACAGTACAGCCTCGACATGTCTCCGTTTGACGGCTGCTATCAGAACATCGGGCTGGTGGCTGTCGGCCATTCGCTGCCGCCCAGCGCCATCACTGAGATCAAACTGCACAGCAACATGTTCATGTTCAGAGCCAGTCTGGACATGAAGCTCATCTTCCTCGACTCACGGTATGTCCGCTCACCGTCTGCAGCTGCTGCTCACAGGACAGAGGCGTGTGCGTAGATTGGCCCTTTCCTGATCTCTTAGCTTTTACAGAATTGTTTTCAAGCACGAATGACCCGCCTGAGATGTTAAAGCGAGGCCAGAGCGTACGTTTGGTTTCTTTTGAGTGACGTGGCCGTGAGTGATCGTTGTGTGCCTGAGCTTGACTGACAGCAGGATGTTCTTACATAGAGCACAATTTATGGTTCCATCAATTAGGACAAAGAGCACCATGTGTAACTGTGGGTATGATGTTCTTTTCCTGACATGCTGTGTTGTACCACATGTATGGGGACTCAGACCTTTTGTATTGTTTTCCCCAAAGTCTTTGGGACCATCAGAATGTCTTTGTGGAGTGTTTGTGTTGTTGGTCAGCACAGAGTTTGCCGTACAGCTCTCCCACGGATGCCAATAACTGAGGGAAGTGAGGCCTGCTCTTCTTTAGATGTTGCTCTGGGTTCGTTGTGACCTCCTGGAGTCACGGATGTTTGGTTGGCCAGACACTTCTGGGAAGTTCCACAGTTGTTCCCAGTTTTCTCCACATGTGGATACGACTCTCAGCGTCTTTCATTGGAGCTACAAAGCTGGCTTTGTGGCGCCTTTCAGACTCAAAGATGTCACTGGCTTTGTTTCCTTAGACCTCAGCTTTCTGTGTTGTCACACATGTGTGGGAGTAATCCAGCTCCGCAAAATGATCTAAACTTTCCAATAAATGGGGTTGATCACAGTTAATGAATGATTTAACGAGGAGGGCAATTACTTTTTCCACACAGGACCAGGTAGGGTTGGATAACCGTTTTCCTTTAACAAATGAAATCTTCATGTTAAACTGTAGGATCTCAGATATGCGAAACAGAAACCAGGAAGGGGAAATACTCAATCACAGCATTGGTTTTTGGTATTTGCTTGATACACGTTTTGTGTGAGGGCCTGTAGAAATACAGGAAGTACGATCAAAGAAAACACCAGCATATAATAAAAATGCTGCAAAAGCACATAAAACACAAGAGAAACGAGTTACTGGAGCCAGTCTGTGCAGAAGTGACGGATAGTAAACATTTATTTACAGGAGTCACGTGATGTGTTTCTTCATCACAACACAAACGTTCCTCTTCTTGCAGCGTCTCAGTGCCATCTGCAGTTGTTCACTTGTCCTTTATTCAACTTCCATTGTCACTTTTTTTACTTCCTGTATGTTTGTTTTTTCTATTTGCTGCTGTTTCCTTTGGTTGCAGTGCATCTGACCTCGTAGGGCCACCGTATGGAAGCCTGATTTATACTTGATAGTGTGTGTGTGTGTGTGTCAGCAGTACTTGTGTTAGTAATGCTGTGGGGACATCAATCTGTTTACATAGTGAACATTCTTACGTTTCATAGTAAAGTTTGAAGTTTGGGGTAAAAAAAGGAAACAAAAGTTGTTGTATTTAGAGTAAGTCTCTGCAAATGATGAGATGTAACTGTGTGTGTGTGTCTGTGTGTGTTCCAGGGTTGCAGAGCTGACGGGCTATGAGCCTCAGGATCTAATCGAGAAAACTCTGTATCATCACGTCCACAGCTGTGACTGCTTCCACCTGCGCTGTGCTCATCATTTGTGTGAGTTAGGTTTGTTTTACCATCTTACACACACACACACACACACACACACACACACACACACACACACACACACACACACACAGCATATTATACTGTAACAGTGTTACAGTATAATGAACAGATATTCCATAAATACATTTGTTGTTCATTTAGACTAATGAGAGCACCAAACAATACAAAACTAAATAAACACATTTTGTAGTTCCAGCATGATCTTGGTGTGATTCCACCCTGTGCTGTAATTTGTTGCTACGATGTGAATATGTTCGTATCCTTTGCTGTAATTTGTTGGGATGTTTCTCTGACCTGTTGTTTTCTCGGTGTTTCAGTGCTGGTCAAAGGTCAGGTCACTACAAAGTACTACCGTTTCTTGGCCAAGCATGGCGGCTGGGTGTGGGTTCAGAGTTATGCAACCATTGTCCACAACAGCCGCTCATCCAGACCTCACTGCATTGTCAGCGTCAACTATGTTCTCACGTGAGTCTCTGTTGCAGCTCCTACACACTCAGTTTCCTCTGTGAGACACGGGTCAAAGGTCAGACTGACACTCAGAAGATTTGTTGGAGACAAACGAGATTTTGAACAATTAAGGCTATATCTGATGTTGCCATTCACTTCCCAAAGATCACATGAAAAATCACTCAGTATCATCCGGTGATGAAGCTGGCATGCAGCATGAGGAATAGATCTAAGGGAAAGCTCTTTGTCTGATACAGATGGCAGGATATTTATCGCTCAGCTGGTTACAGTCTGCATTTTGATCTATGCAGAAGACAAAGCTAACGGGGTTAGCAGCACGTATTTAATGACTATGATGCTCATGAATTAGTAGAAGAAGAAGAATCACTTTCGTGGTCGTAAGACTGACAGCAAGAACACAGTGTTACACCGTCAGTCAGTCGGGAGGACTGCAGCGTCACGCAGATGAACGCACATTTGTTCTGTCAGAAGCAAAGGCACTCATCTACACCGATGCAGACAAATAAAAACGGTCAGATGAGACTAATAAGAGATTAATAACAGGTATGATTGAGCAGAGGTCTGTGAACACAGTGAGTGAAGAAGAAACAGCAGTTTTCCTTCAGTGTCGCTGCTCTGACCACTGGAAGACAATTGACTAATATATGATTATATTAATAATAATAATGATATATGTATGTATACATATAATGACTATAAAGTGACTGAGTGAGAACAGTCACAGGTGTCGCAGCAGGTGTATTTAATGTGTGTCCGTGGAGACGCTGACATGTTGACATGCAGAGTCTTAAATTGCTGCAATATCTGAATTGACTTTTAAAACAATCAGAGGAACTAACGAAAGTGACAGTGCAGTTAACTGCACGTTAACTGCACGTTAACTGCACGGTAGCCCCATGAACAGATGCACTACATGGTTACAGTGCACAGTTTAGGAGGCTCCATGAACCCACTGTGAAATCTTAGTGCCTGAGAGAAGGACAGAGAACAGCTGATGTTCCTCTCATTCACCTCTTTACTTAGTGTTTAGCTGCTAACAGCACTCAGCACACATCAGGAAACACAAAGCAGATGAGCTGAGTATGTGTGAGCTCTCTCCTGCTCAGTCTCTGCTGAGGACGTCTGTGCTGGTGGCTCTCCTGAGAAACCAGTATAAACCTCTGTAATTCCACCCAGTCTGCTCTCACCAGTGTTAGGCTTCTTACTCAAAGAATATTACTCATTATTTTGAAGTAATCCATTACATTACTTAATTACTCCCTGTAAAAGGTCATTTGTTACACTAACATAGACTTAAATGTGATGATGTTTGACAGCTGCCAGTTAACAGCCTCAGGTTTCACACTGATGAACACACATACATCTTTATTCAGCACCAACTCAAAGCAACGCTGATAAAGACACAGTGAAGGCTGCTGAAATTCTAATGTAGAAACCAAGAACTGGAGGTTGCAGCGCTGCAGGTGCTCATGTCTCTGCTCTTTGCCTGTAAAGGACACAAGGCTACAGCACGTCTGCCTACGACCAGTCCTACCAGTCATATTTTGAACAGGACGGGGTTGATTTGGACACGTCTGGTGATTCTGTATATTGTGAACAAGAATAATCTCAGAGCCCATCTGAGCCACAGCGCTGCGATCAAGCCCAGGTCCAATCAGTGCTGTGTATGAATTACTGAGGCTGAAGTGCAGAACACATCAGTGTTTCCCATGCAGGTGGTCTCTGAGTGTCTCTGAGTGTCTCTGAGTGTCCAGGGCAGGTCTGCTGTCTGTGCTTTGATAACATAGTATTGGTCCTGAGATGCTGTGCAAACAGCAGCTACTCACTGGAGGTTAACTGGAACTCTGTTAAAGCCTTGTTTTCAGCATCAGGCCGTCTAACTAAAGTTTGTCCTTTTTCCTTTTATTACTATTGTTGTTCCTTTGAAACAAACGATCAGGATTTCTTTCAGAAACCAATAACTGGGTTTTTCCCTAGTTCTGATGACAGAGACATTCCTGTGTTATCAGTAGATATGCTGGTGATGTCAGAGTCTGAGTCCTTTGTTGGCTGTTACCTGCACAGTCAGTCTGGCGGTGTGTAAAGAAAGGAGCTGACCATGCTGGGACCATCAGGCCATAAAAACAGTCAAATGCTTGTTCTTTCAAACAGAATGAAGCCGATCAGTGCCGACATCAGCCGCTCTCTCTGTCAGTAACTAAACTTATTTATTATTTACTGCCCCGATGTGTGTATTTCACAGATGTACAAGAGCCTAAATGAATGAATAAGGCCCATAAAAAGCCTCCATTAAGCAGCATGACTTACTGCATTTACAAGCAAAGAACAGCTTGACACATGTTTGCTGCACGTCCTGCATCGCAGCCCTAACGGCTTCTGTTTACGGCCTTTTAATTGATATCTTGTAAAGATGATGAGCATTTACGGCCCCAGCTTGCTGTAAAGGGATCGAAGCCTCATAAGGCTCATTTCTTCTCCTCTTAATATATTTTCTTATGTAGTGATGATGGAGAAGAAGCCGCGTGGTCCTCTCGCTCGGTCTGAGTTTTCCACGACAAAAGGCAGAGATAAGGAGAGCGCAGGCTTTTGTGGAGTGTTGCTATCAGCAGCAGAGCTGGTTTGCCCCATAGCTTTGGCCACACAGCCACTGATAGCAGAGGTGATGGGATACTTCACCTGCATGTGAACTCCCACTGTGTGTTTAGCTCTGATGACCTCTACACCTAATACCTCCACTTGACAGTAATTTAGCAATTCTTTAAATGTCTGCAGCAAACGCATGCGACCACATTTCACTCATGTGACTTCCACAGCAGCTCTGCTGGGTGTTTCAGTCTTTAAACCATTCTGTATAAAGAACCACAGGAACACGTTCACATGAAATGCACTACAGTGCACTACAGCTGGGAAAACATCAAATGTGGGATTTCTCTGGGATGCCCCGGCAGAGCCGCTGCTTATGCTCCTCTTATTTTAGGATTCTCCAAATGTAAGCGAGCCACAGCCTGTGTGTCTGAGCGGTGTTTACAGAGACTGAGACAGAAGAGAGATCACTGTTTGTCTCAAATAAACTGTGTAGAGGTTTTCTGTTGTCTCGAAATCCATTCATCATCCATGTTGAGAACACTTTAGCAAGAAATCAATTCCCATTTCCCCGCAGTGGGACGTCCAAGTTTGTCCTACGGGTCTGATTGAGCGAGATGTAACCTTTAATCTGTCGGTGTATTCAATTGGACGGCTCAGTGGATCCCTCTGGTAACACAAGCAGCTCCCGTCCTTTCAGCACCACCCACCCACCCACACACATCGCCCGGTCTCTCAGCACTCATCACACTCTAACTGCTAAACAGATGTTATTGACTTTTTGCACCCAGAGAAAATGCAGCTCATCGTCTTCTTTAATAAATAGTCTTTACACGAGACTGGAAGCTCTCCACATCTATGCACTGTACCTCTGGGCTTTTCTGCTTGTGTGTCTTTAGGGAGACAGAATATAAAGGCCTCCAGCTTTCTCTGGACCAGGCCACATCCAAGGCCTCGTTTCCCTGCACGAGCAGCCTCACAGACAACTGCAGAACTGCCAAGAGCCGAGCATCACGGCCCAAGAGCAAAGCCAGGCTCTCGCCATATACACAGGTGAGTGCAGGTCTCTGAGACTGAGGTATGAACACGTTACTGCACTGCTGCCTGGTTGGGACGTGGGAGCAACGCTGCAGCTGTGCTCCTTGCTGAAGGAGACAGTGTGCACCAATAGCAGCAGGCATTGTTAGACCCGGACTGAGTTTTAGATTTAAATGAAAAAATGATTTATTATGTCTTTATTTTGTCAGACACTTTTTTTCCACCTCTTCTTTTTCTTCTTCTGGTGCTTGGATTATAAATTGTAGTGGCAGACATCAGAGAAAGCCTCACTGGAACCATTACTGAACCATTACTCCAGTTCATCATTCACAGAGTTCATGATCGTGGTTTCAAGAACTGGTTTCTTCTCTCAAACTAGTGACCAGGAAGGAACATATTCATCCCCGGATAGCTGAGACAGCTTCACTAACCAGTTTGGGTCTTCTTCCAGACCTTAGCAATAAACTTTCTGAAGAGTCTGTTTCCATATGGATAACCTGTGTAAATATACAGGTCTCCTTCTTAGATCTGTACTGAATTAGTCAGTCCACCGAGGGCTGTCAATCTAAGAGAAACTACCAAATATAGTCAGTCATGATCAGTATGGAGTCGGCTTTGGCTTTATCAAGTTTAATGACACAGTGAGCCAGGGGTGTCGAACTCCAGGCCTCGAGGGCCGGTGTCCTGCAGGTTTTAGATCTCCCCCTGGGTCAACACACCTGAATCACATGATTAGTTCATTACCAGGCATCTGGAGAACTTCAGGACATGTTGAGGAGGTCATTCAGCCATTTGAATCAGCTGTGTTGGATCAAGGACACATCTAAAACCTGCAGGACACCGGCCCTCGAGGCCTGGAGTTGGACACCTGTGCTGTAATCCTTCAGCAGCGCTTACTAATGTGAGTATATGAATATAGAGTATATAGTTGAGTTCATGCTGTGTGGATTAGAAAATAAATCCAAACGTGGGGACTCTGTTTTTGTGTTTCTGAGACCTCAGGCAGACGGCACATGATTTTCATTTCAGTATTAAAAATAAATCTTACATTTAAAAAGATGTAAGGTTACTTTCAAACCTGTAATATAGGGAACTAGCATTAAAAAATGTCTGTAGTTCCCAAACAGTTGATGCAGAACGTTTCAGATGAATGTCTGCACACACACGTCTGTGCTATTCAATTCAATTCAATTTTATTTACACAGCGCCAAATCACAACAACAGTCGTCTCAAGGCACTTTATATTGTACAGTAGATCCTACAATAATAGATACAGAGAAAAACCCAACAATCATATGACCCCCTATGAGCAAGCACTTTGGCGACAGTGGGAAGGAAAAACTCCCTTTTAACAGGAAGAAACCTCTGGCAGAACCAGGCTCAGGGAGGGGCGGGGCCATCTGCTGTGATTGGTTGGGGTGAGAGAAGGAAGACAGGATAAAGACATGCTGTGGAAGAGAGACAGAGGTTAATAACAGATATGATTCAGTGCAGAGAGGTCTGTTAATACATAGTGAGTGAGAAAGGTGACTGGAAAGGAAAAACTCAATGCATCATGGGAATCCCCGGCAGCCTACATCTATTGCAGCATAACTAAGGGAGGATTCAGGGTCACCTGGTCCAGCCCTAACTATATGCTTTAGCAAAAAGGAAAGTTTTAAGCCTAATCTTGAAAGTAGAGTAGGGCTGGGCCATATTATACCGTTCACGGTAATACCGGTATAATGTTAGGCAACGATAGGAAAATGAAATATCGCGATAGAATGGGAGTAAAACGCGCATGCGCAGTGCCTTTGTTTTCATACGCACATGGCCGATTGTTGAGTGAAACAGATGAACCAGAACTGGTTTGTAAAAATGGTGCAACTTCAGTGATGTGGAACTGGTTTGGTGTTTGTCCGTCAGATACACAACAAAGCACATTTTTTTGCAGAACATGCAAGCGGCCGTTGTTATTGTCGTATTTGTCGGACTAAGATGCTCTTAAATCTGGGAGTAATCTGGGTCCTAAACTCCGTATGCTTCAGGTCAAACAACACTGCAGCATCACTTAGAGTTAAAAACTGTCTAAATTCTTTCATCTTTAATAAAACGATCAGCATTGCTGCTTTACCAGGTGTAACTATAAAGTTTAACTTCCAGGCATCCATGAAAACAAAATTTATTACATTTAACGGAGTTAGAAGTTAGCAGGAAGTTAGCGGAAGTTAGCTCGCTAGTTTCGCTAGTTACCTAAGCATGATATAGCATGTTCTGACTGAGAGATTTCTGAAAAAAATCAAACGTACAGCTCTGCTATCAGTTCCAACATAAATGAAGACAGGAAACTAAACAGCAGTGACGTTTGTAGGGTTACTGAAGTTGGGCTAGCTGGTATATAATGATGTGCTACGTGATCGCTAGCGACACAGCTATGTTAGCATAACATAAACAGTGAAGCTGGAGGACGAACACTAACACTTTTCCACTTATAAAAGTTAACGTGAAGGTTCTTCATGGTTAGAGACAAATGCAATCGCATGGCAGGATGCTGTAAACGGACCAAACTTCAGTCAGGAGAACAACTGAGATAATCCATCCACAATACGAGGTTAGTCATTAATATACTGCAACAACATGGGAATAGAGCAGCTGCCAGAGAATTCAACATTAATGAATCAATGGTACAGAAGTGGAGGAAGCAAGAAGAATGAGTTTAATAAAGTTTGATTTATCTGACTGCTTTGTTTCGCTTAATGTGCCTTATAATCCCGTGCACCTTATGGTCCGAAAAATGCGTACTGCACACTGCAGTTTGCAAAGCACCTCTTTTTAACTTCAGTGGATATTATACATGGTTATGCTCAGGATATGTCAGCCCATTTCTACTGGAAATGCCTTTTGGTTAAACTTTCAGCAAGGAATTTGCATTTGCACTGTTACATTTTTATAAAGCTTTAATGTACATAAAAACCAGCTTCTTGTTTAAGTGAAAATAAATGGAAGGTTGTCTTTTTGCGCTAGTAATGTTGTGGAGTTGTATTTTGTCTCGCATCAATTATATCGTCGGTTATATCGTTATCGCAAATTTTCAAATATATATCGTGATAAATATTTTTGGCCATATCGCCCTGCTCTAAAGTAGAGATAGTGTCTGTCTCCTGAATCCAAACTGGAAGCTGGTTCCACAGAAGAGGGGCCTGAAAACTGAAGGCTCTGCCTCCCATTCTACTTTTAAATACTCTAGGAACAACAAGTAGGCCTGCAGAGCGAGAGCGAAGTGCTCTAATAGGGTGATATGGTACTACAAGGTCATTAAGATAAGATGGGGCCTGATTATTTAAGCCAAAGAAGGGAAGCCAAAACAGGAGAAATCTGCTCTCTCTTTCTAGTCCCTGTCAGGACTCTTGCTGCAGTATTTTGGATTAGCTGAAGGCTTTTCAGTGAGTTTTTAGGACTTCCTGATAATAATGAATTACAGTCGTCCAGCCTGGAAGTAATAAATGCATGAACTAGTTTTTCAGCGTCACTCTGAGACAGGATATTTCTAACTTTAGAGATGTTGCACAAATGGAAGAACGCAGTCTTACATATTTGTTTAATATGTGCATTGAAGGACATGTCCTGGTCAAAATGACTCCAAGGTTCCTCACAGCGTTACTGGAGGCCAAGGTAATGCCATCCAGAGTAAGAATCTGGTTAGATACCATATTTCTAAGCTTTTCAGGGCCGAGTACAATAACCTCAGTTTTATCTGAATTAAGAAGCAGAAAGTTAGCGGCCATCCAGGTCTTTATGTCTTTAAGACATTCCTGCAGTTTAACTAATTGGTGTGTGTTATCTGGCTTCATGGACAGATAGAGCTGGGTGTCATCTGCATAGCAGTGTAAATGTATGCTATGTCTTCTAATGATGCTGCCTAAGGGAAGCATGTATAATGTAAACAGAATTGGTCCTAGCACTGAACCCTGTGGAACTCCATAATTAACCTCAGTGTGTGAAGAGGACTCTCCATTTACATGCACAAACTGGAGTCTATTAGATAGATATGATACAAACCACTGCAGCACAGTACCTGTAATACCTACAGCATGTTCTAATCGCTCTAATAGGATATTATGGTCGACAGTATCGAACGCTGCACTGAGGTCTAGCAGGACAAGCACAGAGATGAGTCCACTGTCAGAGGCCATAAGAAGATCATTTGTAACCTTCACTAAAGCTGTTTCTGTGCTGTGATGAGCTCTGAAACCTGACTGAAACTCTTCAAATAAACCATTCCTCTGCAGATGATCTGTTAGCTGTTTGACAACTACTCTTTCAAGGATGTTTGATATGAAAGGAAGGTTGGAGATTGGCCTATAATTAGCTAAGACTGCTGGGTCTAGAGATGCTTTTTGAGTAAAGGTTTAACTACAGCCAGCTTGAAGGCCTGTGGTACATAGCCGATCATTAGAGATAGGTTGATCATATTTAAGATCGAAGAATTAATTAATGGCAGGACTTCTTTGAGCAGTTTTGTAGGAATGGGGTCTAAAAGACACGTTGATGGTTTGGAGGAAGTAATTATTGAAGTTAACTCAGAAAGATCAATTGGAGAAAAAGAGTCTAACTTAACATCAATGGTACTAAGAGTAGATGTAGATAATATTACATCTGTGGGATGATTATTGGTAATTTTTTCTCTAATGATAAGAATTTTATTTGTGAAGAAGTTCATGAAGTCATTACTAGTTAACGTTAAAGGGATGGTTGGCTCAACAGAGCTCTGACTGTTTGTCAGCCTGGCTACAGTGCTGAAGAGAAACCTGGGGTTGTTCTTATTTTCTTCAATCAGTGATGAATAGTAAGATGTTCTGGCTTTGTGGAGGGCTTTCTTATAAAGCAGCAAACTATTTCTCCAGGCTAAATGATGATCCTCTAAATTTGTGACACGCCATTTCCTCTCCAGATTACGAGTCATCTGCTTTAGGCTACGTGTTTGAGAATTATACCACGGAGTCAGGTACTTCTGATTAGAGACCTTAGTTTTCACAGGAGCTACAGTATCCAGAGTTGTACGTAGTGAGGAGGTGAAATTATTAACAAGATGATCGACCTCTGTTGGGGTAGCGTTCAGATAGCTGCTTTGCTCTGTGTTGGTACAGGGCATTGGAGATGATAACAGTGGGTGGATTATATTCTCAAACTTAGTTACAGCGCTTTCAGAAAGACATCTACTTTGATAAAGTCTACTCTCCACCGCTGTGTAATCAATTATTGTAAATGTAAATGTTATCAGGAAATGATCAGACAGGAGAGGGTTTTCAGGAAACACTGTTAAATGTTCAGGTTCGATGCCATATGTTAAAACAAGATCTAGAGTGTGATTAAAGTGGTGGGTGGGTTCTTTTACATTTTGAGAGAAACCAATTGAGTCTAATAACAGATTAAATGCCATGTTGAGGCTGTCATTTTTAGCATCTACATGGATGTTAAAGTCACCCACAATAATTATTTTATCTGAGCTCAGAACTAAATCAGATATAAAGTCTGAGAAATCAGACAGAAACTCTGTGTAAGGCCCAGGTGGACGATAGATGATAACAAGTAAGACTGGTTTCTGAGTTTCACAGCTGGGGTGGACGAGGCTAAGCATCAGGCTTTCAAATGAATTAAAAGTCTGTCTTGGTCTTTCATTAATTAATAGGCTGGTGTGAAAAATTGCTGCCCCACCGCCCCCTCGGCCTGTGCTTCGAGATTTCTGGTAGTTAGAATGACTCGGGGGTGTTGATTCATTTAAACTAACATAATCATCCTGCTGCAACCAGGTTTCTGTAAGGCAGAGTAAATCGATTTGTTGATCAATTATTAAGTCATGTACTAACAGAGACTTGGAAGAGAGAGACCTAATATTTAATAATCCACATTTCACTGTTTTACTCTTTGGTTCAGATGTGGATACTGTATTGTTCTTTCTTTGTAATTGTTTATGTTTAAGTTGTTTGTTGCTGGTTTTTAGTTTGTTTTTTGTCTGTTTGGGAGCTGACACAGTCTCTATGGAGATGGGTTTTTGGGGGGGTAGCAGGAGGAGAGAAGCTGCAGAGAGGCATGTAAGACTGCAACTCTGCTTCCTGGTCCCAACTCTGGATAGTCATATTTTGGGGGGTTTAATAAATTTGTCCATATTTCTAGAAATGAGAGCTGCTCCATCCAAAGTGGGATGGATGCCGTCTCTCATAACAAGACCAGGTTTCTTTCAGAAGGTTTGCCAATTATCTATTCAATTACCGATTCAATATTGATTTTAGTGACCTCCGATTGGCGTAACCGGGTGTCATTACTGCCGACGTGAATTATGATTTTACTGAATTTACGTTTACCCTTAGCCAGCAGTTTTAAATTTCCTTCAATGTCGCCTGCTCTGGCCCCTGGAAGACAATTGACTATGGTTGCCGGTGTCTCTAGCTTCACATGTCTGAGAACAGAATCACCAATTACCAGAGTTTGACCCCCGGCGGGTGTGTCGCCGAGTGGGGAAAAACGGTTAGACATATGAACAGGTTGGTGGTGTACCTGGGGCTTCTGTTTAGGACTATGCTTCCTCCTCACCGTGACCCAGCCGCCCTCTTTCCCCAGCTGCTTGGGGTCTGCTGGGGAACAGCTAGCGGGACCTATGCTATCTTCGGCTGCACCAGCTACAGGGGCCTGGCTAGCTACGGGTGAATGAAGGGTGCGAAGCCGAGTCTCCAATTCAGTAATCCTGGCCTACATTTGTTGCAGGTATCATTACTGCTAAAGGAGGCCAGGGAGTAACTAAACATCTGTCACAAGCAGGAAAGTGCAGGAGGGACAGGTGAAGTAGCCATGGTGCTAGCGAGTCGGTTACGAGCTAAGCTAAGCTAGCGAAACACTACAGAGACAGTGAGTGAATACTTTGGCTATAAATTAGGTAGTGAGTACACAGAGAGTGTGCTTCGGATGAAGCATGTGAAGATTATACTATGAAAAAAGAATGTATCTAACAGTTTTTAATTAAATTACTAAGCAGATAAGCTAGGGTGACCATATTTTGATTTCCAAAAAAGAGGACATTTGGCTCAGTCATGAAGAACTTACTTAAAGAAACATAAAATCGGCCCGGGCATTTTGACTAGAGACCGACCCACCAGGTATTATAGGAAAAGCCATAAACCCTTTGAATGAAACGCTGTTGTGACAGTGATGTACAGTCTTGTTGGTATATGTATGATTTCTATACATTTTACATCAGATAAAAACTTTGGCTGTAAGATTCAGATAATTATTTATTAAAAGTGAGACATTTTAAATGTGAATAAAAAAGAAAAGTATTTCTTTGTGCCCCCCTCTCCCTGGTAATGCCCTATCTGCCCCCTGACAAAACTTTGCTAGACCCGCCCCTGCACAGTTACCAGCTGTCAGCTACGTAGAAAAGGATCCTGGTGTTATTTGTCTCTCAGAAACAGTTCATAACTTCAACTCATTCATGTCACCTAAAACATCAGCTGATACTAGAAATTAATATTAACTAAATTCTAACAACAGCTGATCAAGCTTAAACTGCTGCTGTTGTTTAACCTGACATCTGCTGGTTTCCTCTTTCTGGCGCAAAGTCGGCGATAAACAAACAAGAGATCAGCTGATCATTGATCAGTTTCATGATTGAAGGAGCACCACCAAACAACTGAGTTATTTTTACACATCGGCCAGCATCTGGCCAATCCACCACCTTTCATTGTTTATACCGTTATAAAAAAAAAAACATCGGCCCGTGGCCATGTCCAGCTATGGTCGGTAAGTTCGTCTGAAAGAAG